>NC_083578.1:44111459-44156459 GCF_027579695.1 Neoarius graeffei
AAGCTTTGAGCTTTACAAGCCTTTGAATTTTGATATATTTAGTTTATTTTGATCTCTCCTTGGATATACTTTGTACCTTTTTTTAACCACCATTTTGTTTGGATTACGGGATTTGTTTGGCGCATTCTTTGTCCATTCAACTATCTGCCTGTCTCGCTTGACATTCATCCATCTATCCATCCCTCTGTTATCATCCATCTGAAAAGGTACAAGTTATACTTTAATTGAAAGCTTGTCAAAGAAGTGACCAAAGTCAATTTTGAAACGTGGCACAACAAATGGTAAAGAACTTTGCTATCGCTTGCACTGTTTGGCAATGGACTTATTTTTTGAATTGTTTGGAAAGCATGGAATCCTTTGTTGACTGCAATGGAAGCAATTGGAGTTTTTGAGTTAAGTCTTTGGAATTTAAGAAGTTTTTTGATCTTTTGAGAGTTTGCCTTTGAAAGTGGTTCACTATTGGAGTGCCCTATTGCTGAACTTGAATTTACTATTGGAGCAGATTACGATTTTGTTTCATGTTTTGAAGAGAATAAGAAATATATACAACTGCTGTGTGGATTTTTGAAGAGTATTTATTTTGTGTATTGTGAATGAGCTTAAATATGGCTGATGACAAATTTAATTCACTTTGCGCAACGCGCAGAGGGAAACTTGGGGTGTGTGCACGCAGAATAAATGAACTGAAGGAATCACTGGAGAGTGGAAACATTGAAGCTGTTAACACAGGCCTTGAACAGTTAAATGTGGCATTGAATCATTTTAAAGATGTTCATCAATCTGTACAAGTGTTACTTGATGAAGATGAAAGGAGAAGTGATAACAATTGGTATGAAGCAAAGATGCAAACATTTTTGAAGGAGGTAGACATGTGGAAAAGTGCTCAAAGTGAATTTCAGCCTGTGGTTACTCCGCTAGACAGCATATCCAATGTGTCAGCCAGTAGGATAGGACATACACGTTCTACTAGTACTGCCTCCAAGTCGTCTTTGGTGTCTTCTGCTTGCCTGAAAGCTGAAGCTGAAAAGGCAGCCCTTCTGCAACGTACCGCAGCACTTCAGAAAAAACATGCCTTGCAAAGGGAACAAATTGAAGTTCAAAATGCAATGGAAAAAGTTGAACTTGAAACAGAGCTGGCTGCAGCCAATGCTAAAATACAGGTTTTACAGAGCATAGATACTCAACTAATGAGCTCCAAACTAGCATCAACAGAGCTTTCAGAAACGCCAGGAGATGCCATGAATGTATATCTGGAGAGTCAGTATAAAAACTCCACTGCAAAGAACCTTAGTACAGGACATAAGGCCATGGAGGTCCGACTGGCGTGTTCAAACGATGCAACTGAATCAGACCAGTCAAGCTGCTGCAGGCGCTTCCCAACTGCTCACACCCTCAAGCACCAATGACATGGGTGATATACTGTAGCTGATCTTATTGTGCAGCAGCAAAAGATGAATTCACTTCCAACTAGGGATCTGACTGTATTCAATGGAGAACCTCTCAATTTCAGATCATTCATACAAGCCTTTGAACACCGCATTAAGAGAAATACCATCAGTAGCCAAGAGAGGCTTTATTACCTCAAACAGTTCACCTCTGGCTAGCCAAAGGAGTTGGTCAGAAGCTGTCTTCATATGGGTGCAGACAGGGGCTATGCAGAGGCAAAGAGGCTACTGGAAGTTCATTTTGGAGATGAGTTCATGATAACAAGTGCTTACATAGACAAAGCCTTAAGTTGGGACAACATCCCATCAGACAATGGTGAGGCTCTACAGAGTTATGCTCTCTTCCTGCGTGGCTGTTGCAATCTATTGCACACTTTAAGGTACATGGATGAATTAAATCTACCATCAAATCTGAGACTGCTTACCTCCAAGGTGTCATACAAAGTGAAAGAAAAATGGAGAACGCATGCTTATGATAGAACAGGAGAAAGGGCCACATTTGGAGATCTTGTTCATTTCTTGGAAAGACAGGCAAGGATTCTGCAAGATCCCATTTTTGGAAGCCTTCAAGATGTCCCAGCATCTAAAAGACCATCAAGGGCAACCATCAACATTGGTAAGCCCATTCCGAGTCCCAGACAGAAGAGCAAAGGGGCCAGCTTCACCACAACTGTAGCAGTGGTACCTGAGAACACTGTAGGACATTTTACTGCAGAGAATGTTGTGCAAGTGTCCAAAGTGCCCAGTCTGTCAAAACTCTGTTCTGTATGTGATGATAAACATGAGATTACATCATGTCAGGAATTGCTAAGAAGGTCTCATAATGCAAGAGTTGATCTTTTAAAGACTAAAGGTATTTGCTTTGGTTGTCTGATTAAAGGGCACATGAGCCTAAATTGTAAAAATAGGCAAGCATGTTCTGTGTGCTCTAAACACCACCCCAGTATCTTATACATATCACAGAATGAAATGAAAGGCCAGAATTCTTCAGGTGACTCAGGCAAAGATCTTGGAAAGATGGTGAACAGTGGCCTAGTTTCACTGAAAGCAGAGGCATTTGATAATAGTGATGAGCACTGCACTCTTTCAATTGTCCCAGTCCAAGTCAAACTGAAGAACTCAAACTACACAATACAGACACATGCTTTCCTTGACCCAGGGAGCTCCGCAACATTTTGCACAGAGCAGCTCAGAAGAAGGTTGAATGCAATCGGCAAACAACAACAAATACTTCTGCACACAAAAGAAAGCTGTTAACAGCCTGGTTGTCAGGGGCCTGGAAGTTTGTGCACTGGAAGGAAAGGCCTTTATAGAATTGCCTGAAACTTATACTCAGGAGGAAATTCCAGTTAGCAAGAAACACATCCCTACACAAGATGATCTAGTAAAATGGCCTTATCTTCAGGATGATCAGATTCCCAGCATTGATGCAGGAGTTGACTTGCTCATAGGTATAAATGCACCTAAATTGATGGAGCCTTGGAGAATCATAAATAGCCAGGATAATTAAATTAGGTTAGATTAGATAAAACTTTATTGATCCCTTTGGGAGGGTTCCCTCAGGGAAATTAAGATTCCAGCAGCATCATTAGAGATAAACAGAGAAAAGAAATAGAGAAAACTTCTAGATAAATTAAAATAAATTAAGTATTTACATATACAAATATAAAAGACTGAGATATGGGGAAGAGAGGAAGTGGGAGGGGGGAAAGGGGATAAGTGGGGTTATGGTAAGTGTGTGTGGGGGGAAACAGGAAAGATATTGCACTTTATATTGCACATTATATTGCACATTGTCTGGTATTGCTTATTGTTAGGCTAGGCTAGGCTACTGCTTCTTCCCGTCCTCTGTCCTCCTGTTACCCCTCCTCCCCCCCAGAGAGGAGTTGTACAGTCTGATGGCATGAGGGACAAAGGAGTTTTTAAGTCTGTTCGTCCTGCACTTGGGAAGGAGCATTCTGTCACTGAACAGACTCCTCTGGTTGCTGATGACGGTGTGCAGAGGGTGACTGGCATCGTCCATGATGTTCAATAGTTTATCCATAGATCTCTTCTCTGCCACCATCACCAGAGAGTCCAGCTTCATGCCGACCACAGAGCTGGCCCGCCTGATCAGTTTGTCCAGCATGGATGTGTCCTTCTTGGATGTGCTGCCCCCCCAGCACACCACGGTGTAAAACAGGACACTGGCGACCACAGAACATCCACAGGCATTTCCTGCAGATGTTAAAGGACCGCAGCCTCCTAAGGAAGTATAGCCTGCTCTGTCCCTTCCTGTATAAGTGATTGGTGTTGCAAGTCCAGTCCAGCTTGCTGTCCAGCCACAGCCCAAAGTACTTGTAGGATTCCACAGCCTCCACCTTGACTCCTTCAATCAGAACTGGTCGTGACCTTGGTCTGGACCTCCCAAAGTCAATGACCAGCTCCTTGGTCTTCGAGGTGTTGAGCTGCAGATGGTTCCTGTTGCACCACACAGCAAAGTCCCTCACCAGGCTCCTATACTCCTCCTCTCTGTCATCACTGATACACCCAATGATGGCTGTGTCATTGGCAAACTTCTGAATGTGACACAGCTCTGAGTTGCAGCAGAAGTCCGCGGTGTACAGGGTGAAGAGAAGAGGGGCCAGCACCATGCCCTGGGGTGCTCTGGTGCTGCTAATTAAAGTGTCAGATGTGATGTCCTTCAGCCTGATGTATTGTGACCTGTCAGTGAGGTAGCTGGAGATCCAGGTGACCAGGCAGCAGTCCACTCGCATCCTGTTCAGTTTGTCCTGAAGCAGTAGGGGCTGGATGGTGTTGAAGGCACTCGAGAAGTCCAAGAAGAGGATCCTCACTGTGCCATTTCCCTTATCCAGATGTGAGTGGGCTCGGTGTAGCAGGTAGAGGATGGCATCTTCCACACCAACACCTGCCTGGTACACAAACTGCAGACAGTCCTGGGCATGTTGTACCTGGGGTCTGAGGAGGCTGAGGAAGAGCAGCTCTGTCTTCATCAGGTGATGGACCCTTTGCTATCAAGACCCTCATAGGTTGGGTGGTGAATGGACTTCTCCATGGTGAAGATGCATGTACCAATAAGCAAGGTCATAGGCATGTTCATGTGCATCGTATTTCCATTGATAAATTGAGTGAGCTTCTGATCCAGCAATATAACCATGATTTCCCAGAGAAGAGGCTTGATGAAAAGAAACAAATGTCAGTAGAAGATTGTAAATTCATGCAGATTATGGACAGCTCTGCTGAGATGGTCAATGGACATTATCAGTTGCCTTTACCATTCAAGAAGGACAACCTCACAATGCCAAACAACTGTCATCTGGCAGAACAAAGAACATTGTCATTGAAGAAAAAGTTTCAGAGAAACGGTGATTTTCACAAAGAATACAGGGCCTTTATGGAAATAGTCATCTCTAGTGGGCATGCTGAGCTTGTACCCCAAGACCAGTTGACTCAAGAAGAAGGAAAGGTGTGGTACATACCTCATCATGGTGTGTTTTCACCCAAAGAAGGGGAGCTTGCATGTAGTATTTGACTGCTCTGTGGGTTATCAGGGGACTTCGCTAAATATCGAGCTTCTTCAAGGTCTGAACCTCATGAGCACCTTGATTGGAGTTTTAGTCCGCTTTCATTAAGGCAAAATTGCCATCATGGCAGACGTGGAGAAAATGTACCACCAAGCGAAAATCTCACCTCATCATGTCAACTTCCTTCATTTCCTCTGGTGGCCAGATGGGGACATCACTCAGCCACTAAAGGAATACAGAATGATTGTGCATCTTTTCAGTGCAACATCATCAGCCAGCTCAGCAAGCTACGCATTAAGAAGGACAGCTGAGGATAACAAAGGGTGCTTCTCAGCTGAAGCAACAAGCACAGCTAAGAACAACTTTTATGTAGATGACTTGCTGAAGGCTGTTGACACAGAGAGCCATGCCATCAAGCTCCGTGAGGAGTTGAAGTTACATTGTGCAACTGGGGGGGTTCAAATTAACTAAGTGAATAAGTAACAACAAGGCTGTTCCGGCCTCCATCCCAGAGCCTGAAAGGGCAAAGGATGTAAAAAATCTTGACATTGAGGTTCTGCCCATTGAGAGAGCGCTGGGTGTGCAATGGTGTGTCAAAGATGTATTTACGTTCCAGGTAACCATCAAAGAGCGTCCAACCAGTAGATGTGGAATTCTCTCCATGGTCAGCTCCATATATGATCCACTTGGGTTCCTCGCACCCATCACCTTTCCTGCAAAATGCATTCTACAGGAGTTATGCAAGCAGAACATTGGATGGGATGAGGAGTTGCCAGAGATCCATGTCCAATCCTGGAAGTGATGGTGGCAAGATCTTCCAAGAGTGAAAGAGTTCAAGGTCAGTCACTGTTTGGTCCCAGCCACTTTTGGAAGTGTCAAGGCAGCCCAGATGCACCACTTCTGTGATGCGAGTGACGTTGGGTATGGCACAGTTACTTATCTGAGGCTGACCAGTTTCAGCAACAGGGTTCATGTCACCTTTCTAATGGGAAAGGCCCATGATGCCCCATTGAAACTGATGACTACACCAAGGATGGAGCTCACTGCTGCTGTTCTTGCAGTATGTATGGACCAGATGCTATCTGAGGAGATATATATGGAATTGGAAAGGTCTCTATTCTGGACAGATAGCATGGCTGTTTTGAGGTACATATGGAATGAAAGCAGAAGATTTCAGACCTTTGTAGCCAACTGCAACATCATCTGAAGTACATCAGAAGTGTCTCAGTGGAAATACATAGGCACAAAATTGAACCCTGCTGATTGCGCCTCTCGGGGACTGCACATTGAAACCTTTCTGAAAAGACAGACCTGGATCAGAGGTCTGGATTTCTTAAAGGAATCACTTAATTGCTGGCCTGACCATCCGTCTGAACTTGTCCTCTCTCCAGATGATCCGGAGTTAAGAAAGGTTGTTACAGTGAACGTTGCTGTAAAGGACAGCTATGATGTCACTACTTACCTCATGAATTACTTCTCAATATGAATGAAGCTGAAGAAAACCATGGCATGGTTCCTCAAGTTGAAGTCCATTCTTTTAGAACTGGCCAGGAAACGCCAGGCAGGGATGGATCAAAGCAGGCATGCAATGGTCACAAGAAAAGGAAAACAAGAGAAAACTGGTCCATACGTGTTATCAGTCAGTGATATGGAAGATGCAGAGATGGCTATTGTGCAGTTTTGCCAGAGGCATGGATTTCCACAAGAAATGGTTTGCCTACAGAAAGGCTGGCAATAAATAAGCAGAAACAGCCCCATCTACAGGCTAGACCCTTTCCTAGACTCTGGCACCTCAAGCGGTGGCCGCTTGAGAAAAATGGCCATGCCTACTGAACAAAAGCATCCTTCAGTTCTACCTAAGGACCATCATGTTTCCAAACTGTTACTTCGCCACATCCATCAAGAAGTTGGACACAGTGGAAGGAATTTTATGCTCTACAAGCTTAGACAAATATATTGGATTCCCTGTGCCAATGCTCTTGCCAGAAAGGTAATTCATGAGTGCACTACATGCAGAAAAGTCAATTCAAATTCTGGTGAACAGAAGATGGCAGACCTTCCTGTTGACAGGCTGACCTCTGACCTACCGCCCTTTACCCATGTAGGGGTTGATTATTTTGGGCCACTGGAAGTAAAATGAGGCCGTAGCTTTGTGAAGCGCTATGGAGTGATATTTTTTTTTTTTACATGTCTTGTCAGCCATGCTATACATCTGGAGGTTGCACAATCACTTGATACTGACTCCTGTATACATGCATTCAGATGCTTCATCACTAGAAGAGGGCAAGTGTCTGAGTTGCGGTCTGACAATGGAACAAATCTTGTCTCAACTGAAAAGGAATTGAAAGAAGCTTTGAAATCCTGGAATTTGCAACAGATAGAACAAAGTCTACTCCAAAAAGGAGTGAAATGGACCTTTAATCCTCCCCATGGTGCACATCATGGTGGGATATGGGAGAGTCTCATTCACATGGTTAAGAGAATACTGGCTGGTCCATGACCAGCCAACAGTATCTGGATGATGAAGGCCTTCAGACAGTGATGTGTGAGATTGAGGCCATTCTTAATAACCGTCCACTCACAACGGTCTCTGATGATCTGAATGATTTAGAGCCACTAACACCTAACCATCTCTTACAGCTTAAGGATCAGCCTGTCTTACCTCCAGGGTTGTTTGCAAAGGAAGACTTGTATGTGAGGCGCCACTGGAGGCAAGTGCAGTACATTGCCAACCTATTCTGGAAGCGTTGGATCCGAGAATATCTCCTCCTTTTGCAGATGCAGCAAAAATGGACTTGCGTCAAACGCAACTTCCAACAAGGAGATATTGTACTTGTAGCAGACGCCACGGCACCACGAGGATCTTGGATGTTGGCCAGAGTTACTGAAGCCCTCCCTGATTCTAAAGGCTTGGTTAGCAGTGTACGACTTCAGACCAAAACAAACCAGCTTGAGAGACCTGTCAGCAAGATTTGCTTGCTGGTAGAAGGCCAGCAACCTAAAGCCGAATAAACCTGTATGAACTTGCGCAAGTGCACACACTCGCACAGATGCATGCACTGATTCTTTGCATACAGTAGATTTTGTATCGTATATGGCTCTTTAGAAAATTTTGTTTTGTTATAGCTTGCTTCCCATGGTAGCTATAAGGGGCGGGCCGTGTAAGAGCCATTTTTTAGTTTAAAGTCAAATTGTATTATGTGCTACAGGAGCTCCCTTACCCCCTAGTTCTTATATTTTGAAAAGGACCCTTAGTTTGATAGAGTTGGATAGAGCCTTGAAGTTAAGATGGCCACCGCTCACCTTTGATCTCAGAAGCAGAGAACAAAGGAATTTGTTTGGAGACTAGTGGCATATAGTTCTTTTCAAGCTTTGAGCTTTACAAGCCTTTGAATTTTGATATATTTATTTTATTTTGATCTCTCCTTGGGCGGCACGGTGGTGTAGTGGTTAGCGCTGTCGCCTCACAGCAAGAAGGTCCTGGGTTCGAGCCCTGGGGCCGGCGAGGGCCTTTCTGTGTGGAGTTTGCATGTTCTCCCCGTGTCTGCGTGGGTTTCCTCCGGGTGCTCCGGTTTCCCCCACAGTCCAAAGACATGCAGGTTTGGTTAACTGGTGACTCTAAATTGACTGTAGGTGTGAATGTGAGTGTGAATGGTTGTCTGTGTCTATGTGTCAGCCCTGTGATGACCTGGGGACTTGTCCAGGGTGTACCTCGCCTTTCGCCCGTAGTCATCTGGGATAGGCTCCAGCTTGCCTGTGACCCTGTAGAAGGATAAAGCGGCTAGAGATAATGAGATGAATGAGATGAGATGATCTCTCCTTGGATATACTTTGTACCTTTTTTTTAACCACCTTGCCTACTGACCATTTTGTTTGGATTACGGGATTTGTTTGGAGCATTCTTTGTCCATTCAACTATCTGCCTGCTTGCCTGCTACCCTGCCTGTCTGTTACCCTGTCTGCCTGCCTCGCTTGATATTCATCCATCTATCCATCCCTCTGTTATCATCCTTCTGAAAAGGTACAAGTTATACTTTAATTGAAACTTGTCAAAGAAGTGACCAAAGTCAATTTTGAAACGTGGCACAACAGCCATCAACTCCCTAGCCTGTGGCAAAGCTCCAGGAAAGGATGTCATTCCCCTGAGGTAATCAAGGCTGGCAAGAGGTCTGTTCTTCTCCACCATTTGCACAAGCTCCTGCTACAGTGCTGGGAGGAAGGTACAGTGCCCCAGGATATGCAGGATGCCAACAACAACAAAGACAAGAACAAAGGTGACTGCAGTGACTGCAACAACTACTGTGGAATATCCCTCCTCAGCATCATTGGGAAGGCCTTTGCCCAGGTTGTATTGAACAGGTTGCAGGCACTTGCAGAATGTGTATACCCTGAGGCACAATCTGGATTCAGAGCAGGAAATCAACAGTTGACATGATATTTTCACTGAGACAGCTGCAAGAGAAGTGCAGACAGCAGAGATGGCCCTTGTATATCGCCTTCAGTGACCTGATGAAGGCCTTCGACTTTATCAGCAGGAAAGGCCTGTTTGTCCTGTTGCAAAAGATTGGAAGTGCCCGAAGCTCCTAAGGATGATCACAGCTTTTCATGAATACAACCCCGATTCCAAAAAAGTTGGGACAAAGTACAAATTGTAAATAAAAACGGAATGCAATTATGTGGAAGTTTCAAAATTCCATATTTTATTCAGAATAGAACATAGATGACATATCAAATGTTTAAACTGAGAAAATGTACCATTTAAAGAGAAAAATTAGGTGATTTTAAATTTCATGACAGCAACACATCTCAAAAAAGTTGGGACAAGGCCATGTTTACCACTGTGAGACATCGGCGTCGCCAGGGGTATTTTACTGGGGCACGTGCCCCAGTATAGATCTGTAGTGCCCCAGTAAAAAAAATCCAGTGACGAAACGCTCTGAATTTTAAACTTGGGAATAGCTGCAATTTAATTAATTCATAACGTGGGGTAGGCTAACCGATGCGCGAAGAAGACCATCTACAATGCTTTTACATTGGTAGTTTTGGCTGGCCTCGCGCACACTAAGCAATGTGAAAAAAGTGTGCGCGTGACATGAGTAACATCTTGGTTGCTATGGGGACCGCAGACTCCAGCAGCCCTCAGATGCAATGAAATTCAGAGCAGGGGAAACCATCTCTCCGTGTTTTTCAACTGTTTACAGGTTAGTAGACAGTAATTCCACTGTCATTTTTGTAACACACACACACACACACACACACACACACACACACACACAGTGGTGCTTTTAGAGGCTTTTGGATTGTGTTTAGAGATGTTCAATGCTGAAAATGCGTGTGCTTACAAAGATATGTTTGGTGATTTTAAAAGGTATCAAGTGTGAATACTGTTGGCCATTAAGTACTCTTGGTTGAGTTTAAAAACTCGGCGGTGTTGTATTGTATGTTAATATGTTCTTTTACAATATTACCAACAGTATAAGTATTACATTGCTATTATCACAAATGTTGCAAATATTCATACTGTTATTATTAAATGATTGACCTGGATTCAGTGTCCTCGTAATCATTTTGAGTTTTACAGCTCTAGTGACTAGTTTTAAGCAGGCCGTTTCTAAATATAAATATCAATATATATATATATATTACATAAAATATAATATATATTACATAAAATGTAATATATATTATATAAAAAATATAAATATAAATATAAATATAGTGCAAAATTTTTAGCTCGCGCGCTTCGCGCGCTCGCATACATTTCCTGTGCCCCTTTTGTGCCCCAGTATGGTCTTGGGTCTAGTGACGCCCCTGCTGTGAGACATCCCCTTTTCTCTTTACAACAGTCTGTAAATGTCTCGGGACTGAGGAGACAAGTTGCTCAAGTTTAGGGATAGGAATGTTAACCCATTCTTGTCTAATGTAGGATTCTAGTTGCTCAACTGTCTTAGGTCTTTTTTTGTCGTATCTTCCGTTTTATGATGCGCCAAATGTTTTCTATGGGTGAAAGATCTGGACTGCAGGCTGGCCAGTTCAGTACCCGGACCCTTCTTCTACGCAGCCATGATGCTGTAATTGATGCAGTATGTGGTTTGGCATTGTCATGTTGGAAAATGCAAGGTCTTCCCTGAAAGAGACATCGTCTGGATGGGAGCATATGTTGCTCTAGAACCTGGATATACCTTTCAGCATTGATGGTGTCTTTCCAGACGTGTAAGCTGCCCATGCCACACGCACTAATGCAACCCCATACCATCAGAGATGCAGGCTTCTGAACTGAGCGCTGATAACAACTTGGGTCGTCCTTCTCCTCTTTAGTCTGAATGACACGGCGTCCCTGATTTCCATAAAGAACTTCAAATTTTGATCCGTCTGACCACAGATCAGTTTTCCACTTTGCCACAGTCCATTTTAAATGAGCCTTGGCCCAGAGAAGACGTCTGCGTTTCTGGATCATGTTTAGATACGGCTTCTTCTTTGAACTATAGAGTTTTAGCTGGCAACGGCGGATGGCACGGTGAATTGTGTTCACAGATAATGTTCTCTTGAAATATTTCTGAGCCCATTTTGTGATTTACAATACAGAAGCCTGCCTGTATGTGATGCAGTGCCATCTAAGGGCCCGAAGATCACGGGCACCCAGTATGGTTTTCCGGCCTTGACCCTTACGTACAGAGATCCTTCCAGATTCTCTGAATCTTTTGATGATCTTATGCACTGTAGATGATGATATGTTCAAACTCTTTGCAATTTTACACTGTCAAACTCCTTTCTGATATTGCTCCACTATTTGTCGGCGCAGAATTAGGGGGATTGGTGATCCTCTTCCCATCTTTACTTCTGAGAGCCGCTGCCACTCCAAGATGCTCTTTTTATACCCAGTCATGTTAATGACCTATTGCCAATTGACCTAATGAGTTGCAATTTGGTCCTCCAGCTGTTCCTTTTTTGTACCTTTAACTTTTCCAGCCTCTTATTGCCCCTGTCCCAACTTTCTTGAGATGTGTTGCTGTCATAAAATTTCAAATGAGCCAATATTTGGCATGAAATTTCAAAATGTCTCACTTTCGATATTTGATATGCTGTCTATGTTCTATTGTGAATACAATATCAGTTTTTGAGATTTGTAAATTATTGCATTCTGTTTTTATTTACAATTTGTACTTTGTCCCAACTTTTTTGGAATCAGGGTTGTACATGCAAGGTATCATTCAGTATGATAGCTCATCCTCGGACCCATTTCCAATCAGGCAGGGGTGCGTACTTGTCCCAACACTCTTTGGCATATTCTTCTCTCTGCTGCTGTCCTTTGCCTTCAGTCAGTCAGAGGATGGTGTATACCTCCACAACAGAAGTGATGAGAACCTCTTCAACCTCTTTCGCCTCCATGCAAAGAGCAAGTTGCGGACTGTCTTGATCAGGCAGATGCTGTTTGCAGATGATCCTGCCCAGACTGCACACACTGAGGAAGCTCTACAGCATCTCATCAGCTACTACACACACATGTAGAGTTCAGCCTCATCTGCACTGCCTTCCATCTGCACTGCCTTAGAAGGATTTTGGGCATCACCTGGCAAGACTGCATCCCAAATAAGAGCATCCTGGCACAGGTGGAGATACCAAGCATGTTTGCCTTGCTGACCCAGAGGCACTTGTGCTGGCTTGGCCATGTCAGTTGCATGCAGGATGGCCAAATCCTCTAGGACATGCTGTATGGTGAGCTTGCCACTGGCTGCAGACCTTCAGGAAAGCCTGTTCTTTGCTTCAAAGTTGTTTTTAAACATGACTTGAAGGCAGGCAGCATTAATCCAGCAGGTTGGGAAGCTGTAGCTGCAGACCACAGCAGCTGGAGGTCTGCCATTGAGACAGGCATTCAGATGAGTGAGCAGAGGAAAGAGGGGCAGTGGGAAGAGAGGAAAGAGTGCAGACAGCAAAGGGGAGCATCATCACCCACAGAGCCAGATGCGGACTACATCTGCAGCAACTGCAACAGAGCCTGCCATTCCAGGATCAGGCTGTACAGCCACAGCAGGCACTGCAACCCAACTGCAGACTAATCCTTGGCACACACTCCACTGTCTTTTCAGACAGATGGATGCCAACAAAATATGCCATCGTCAATGCCCATTGTTCCCTTTCCTTCTTTTTGCCTTCCTACATGTCTTGCACATTTCTGAGCTATCTACAAAACTGATTGTGACTATGGCTAGAGGTATAGGTGAAACTATCTTCCAAAGCTGGTGAAAGACTTGTATTAACTTTAGTTGGATTAATTTAGATAAATTAACTACTGAGCAAGCATTAACATGCACATACAGGCAGGAGTGGTTTACCATCCATATTCCTGTATCATGTATGCATACATACCTGGAATATAACAAACAAATCTCATTATTTTTTGTTAGTTGTTTAATACTAGGACTAAGGAAGCAAACATGGACATGATCCAAACAGACTGATGGCAAGATGGGTCTTCTTTGACAGTTGATTATGGTGTCATGCCATGGTCTAATGGTTAGAGAAGTAGCTTTGGGACTAAAAGGTCACCAGTTAGATTCCCTGGACCAGCGGGATTGGCTGAAGTGCCCATGAGCAAGGCACCTAACCCTCAACTGCTCCCCAGGCTGCTCTGGGTATGTTGTACATCACTCTGGATAAGAGCATCTGCTAAATGTCTGTAATGTAATGTGTCAGGACTGTTTGAAGCTGGATGTGTCACATTCATGCCAGCAAGCCCTGAAGTTGCACACTACAATTTCTATAGTCCCCAACCCATAACATCATATCAAGCACCAGTCCTGTTCCTAGTTTCCATTTGCAATCCTCTTCAGCCTCATAATAAAAAATCCAAATTCTCATTTTGCCTTGCTCTAGCATTGTTACAAGTCTAAGCCTTTGTTCTGTACCTTGTTGTTTTCACCACAGCCAGATGTCTGTCTTTCTACTCATTTTATCTAATAATTCTATTGTTTTGTCTTTTTTTAATTCATGCCCACTTGCCAGTCTTCTGACCAATTGATTGTTCCTCTTTGAGTATTGTCTAGGACTTTCTGGTTGGTTTTAAATAAAACCATACACCTCCAAATGTGTCTGTCCACCTTCACAACAGCATGCTTACTGAAGTGCCTCTCTTTCCATTGCTGAATATTTATGTTACAACTAATTTTACACAATGTATTTTTTTGGGAAGCACTATATTGACAGTAATGTATTTTTCAAAGTACAAGATCAGATAAATGCAACTAGTATTTTTGAATACATCTTATATTTATTGGATTTGTAATTGCCATATAAGATATCCATTTATTAATACTCACAGATACAATAGTGCACACTAGAAAATGCAGCTAACTATATGTTATTGTCATGTCAGCCAATGCTCAGAACTCCATTTCCCATAAATTGCAGCAGTCATCCAACACAGCTGCTGCACATTGCACAGAATCACTGGAGTATTAGGTAAACACTTTCACCTGATTCTCACCTGACTCCGCATCACTGCATGCTATTTATGGATGATTCACATACACTCATTGTGAAGTATCATTCAGTTCTGTTGCAACTGTGTGTACCAAGCCTTTTGATCGTTTTGCTCCTCTGGATTTTTTTGTATATTGGATTTTGCCTTTTGTCTTTGCCTCTACTATCCTGTTTGCTGATCACCTTGACCACTGCTTGCCCACTGATTCTGATTCTGTCTCTTAATTTGGATTTCTTCACCAGTCTGTCTTCAATAAAGTTATCTCTGCAATTTCATCATACTATCACTGCGTCTCTTGACTTCATCTCAACATAGATGCAGCAGAAGAGCAATGAAGGGCAGCATTAGCTGCAGAGGGATGCCTTCTCAGAGAACAGCAGCAGTGGCTTGGGGAGGTGGAAGCCCAAATCTCTCAAGTCACCACAGCTGTGTCAAAGGTGCTCCTAGCTCAATCTGCACTAGCAGTGAACACTCAACCCCTCGTCCCTTGGCTGAACAGTTTCTCAGGGAACATAGCTGACTGCATGGGCTTCCTATTGCAATGCTCCTTGTACTTTGCAGCCCAAACTGGGACCACGGATCAGCAATGTGTTACCCAGTTTATCAACATATTCATTGGAAAGGCACTTAATTGGGCAATCACCACATGGGAGAAGGGCAGCGAACCTATAGCCTCATATGAAAGTTTTGTTGAACTGTTTCAGCAGGTCTTCAACCACCACCCAGAGGGTGTGGAGACAGGTGAGCAGCTAGGGGAACAGACAAGTGGCTGAATATGCTCTGGAATTCCACACCATTGTTGCAGGGAGTGGTTGGAATGAACCAGCCCTCAAGGCCTTCTGGCATGGTATGGACCCCCAAGTTCTGATAGAATTAGCATGTTGAACAAGCCATGCTAGACACACTTATCAACCTGTCCATCCACCTTGCCAGCCTGTTCTGCAACTGCCCTCTCCAACAAATTACCCCAGCAGAGAGACTAAAGCCTCACTCACAACCCACCATAAGTGTTCTGGACATGCACAGGTCACAGGGTTTAGTAGTTTGCAGCTGTGTGAACCGGGGGGAAAGTTTGGGGAAGGAGTATGGGCAAAGTACTTGTCAAGTACAAGTTGCACACCTGACTTCCTCAAGGCGTGGGAAAAATTGCACCGTTGGCCTGTGGAAAGTGTATATCTGACACACATGATCAGTGCATGTTCAGTGGGTGTGGAATGTGTGAGACTTGCATTTTACCAGTTTCCTGCACTACGAGTTCGGGCCACACTTGTGAAGCATGTGTAACGCATGTGATTAGCACATTACAATCACTCATAACTTGCATGTGATGTAAGCCAGGAATGGATATAAAACCAGTGTGTCTGCAGCATTCTGCATCTGTCTTTCGACTGAAGAACATTGGATATTTTGTGGGAAAATTTTTCAGTTTAAAGTTTAGAAAATGGGACCCAAGAAGAAGCCCACAAAAGTGAAGTAACCCAGCCTGAAACAGTAGAGGGGGAGGGGAAGGAAGAATTTGATGATGATGGTAGCAGCACCGGCGAGCCCTGCATGGACAGAGAGAAGTAAGCCTTCAAGCCGGCAGAAGGCACAGCACCCCACCAGAGGTATTTTCAGAGGTAAATACACATGCTTTAAACATTCATTTCAGTATCTATATGCTCATGTAATTAAGATTATATATGCTGAGTTTCATGTATGTTTCAGCTAACAATGCCCAAAAGTGAGGACATTGCAAAACGACCACAAGCGGAGGCCATCCACATCGGATCTGCTTTAATATTAACAGATCTTTGATTAAGGTACGTGAATCTTTTCATCATGGCACAGCTTCAGCCTGTTCAGTGTGCTGAGTACAGGATGTTTAGTCATTCTTCCTCCGTTACTAGCGATAGCTCTATTTGTGATAAGTGCAGATTAGTTAGCTCTCTGATGGAGAAGATTACAGTGCTAGAAGCGCATGTCCAGGGTTTAGAGAAGGTCAGTGAGCGTAAGAACAGTGTAGTTTCTGTAGAGGAAAATCTGGATGCCCTAGGTGGAGTTAGTAATCCCCCAACTCCAGCATTAGAGCCCTTACAGCAGGGCAAATTGGTGATGGCTCGGCGGCATAAGCGTAGAGCCAAAGCTACCGCTGAAGCTCACCCATGGGAGCTCCACTCCTCTCTGCGTCACGTGTCAAACAGGTTTGCTCTCCTTAGTGATGCACCTGCTGAGAAACCTGAAAGAGCTCTGGTTATAGGGGAGACTATCATATGGCACGTGAAATTAGCTCAGCTTTTAGGGGCACCAGCAACTTTAGTCAGGTGTATACCGGGAGCCAGGGTGCTGGACATAGCAGGTAATCTTAGGGTCCTAGGCAAGCACACATTCTTAAAGATCCATGCAGGTGCTAAGGATATACGCCTTCATCAGTCTGAGGTTGCTAAGAGTAACTTTGTAGAGGTGTTTAAATTAGCGAAGGCGATGTCCGATGCTGTAGTATGCTCTAGCCCCATCCTAATGTGGCGTGGTGATATAGCTTATAGCAGGTTATGGTCGCTGAACTGCTAGCTGTCCAGGTGGTGCTCTGAAAACAGTTGGGCTTTATAGATAATTGGGCTAATTTTGAGGGCACTGCTGACCTGTTAGGGCGAGATGGTATCCATCCCACTCAGGAAGGTGTTGCTCTCATTTCCTGCAGCATAGGTCATAGTCTCAGAACAGGCCTAGTTAATTTCTGACAATCCAGAGCCAAGGCCAGGGAGCAGACGAACAGGCTAAACCGACTGTCTGCTAGCTGCACAGAGTTGTCACTCAGGGTCCACTACATCAAGACTGTGCCTGTTCCTCGAGCTCAACAAAAAGGTAGAAATATTTAGAGTTTGTTCCAGTAACCTAATCAATATAAAATTAGATCATATTAACTGTACAGCTGCTGCCACCACCTTTGATCTAAAGGTGGGGCTATTAAATATTAGATCTCTTACATCTAAAGCACTAATAGTTAATGAACTCATTACTGATCAGGAGTTTAATGTACTTTGTTTAACTGAAACATGGATTCAGCCAAATGAATATACCGGTATAGCATTAAATGAAGCGAGTCCTCCTGGATACAGTTATATACACCAGCCTCATCTAACTGGCAGAGGAGGAGGCGTAGCTGTTATTTATAATGATTATCTAGGTGTAACACAAAAACCTGGTTATAAATTTAATACATTTGAAGTTCTTCATACTCATATAATGTATGTAGCCTTGAAAAATAAGTCTACCCAGTTAATTCCATTACTTATTATTTACAGGCATCCAGGGCCATATTCTGAGTTTCTTTCTGAATTTGCAGATTTTATCTCAGATCTGGTTATTTCCTTAGACAAAGCTTTAGTTGTCGGAGATTTGAATATTCACTTCGATAACCCAGAAGACCCTTTAAAAACAGCGTTTGTGTCCATTTTAGATTCAGTTGGGATTAATCAGAATGTCATAGGACCGACCCATAATGGTGGTCACACCCTCGATCTAATATGAACATTCGGGTTAAACATAGAAAATATAGTCATACTTCCACAGTCTGAAGTTATCTCAGATAATTATCTCATTCAAACTATGTCTGAGTAATAATATATGCACCTCACCACACTACTGTATTAAATGTACATTCATGTCAACTACTGCACAGAGCTTTATAAATGATCTCCCAGAGTTATCAACTTTGATTGGGTCACTGTCAGCCCCTGCAGAACTTGATCAGGCAACTGCATGCTTAGAGTCAGCATTCTGCCATACCTTAGATCAGTGGTTCCCAAACTTTTTGGCTGGGGACCCCCTTTTGGACTTCAGAATATTTTTGGGACCCCCTGACATCGACCCCCCCCCCCCACCACCACCCATTATGCAGTGTGTAGTGTAGTAATAATAACCATAATAATAATAATAATAATCAGACGGATATTAAAGTTGCTATTTTTTATTCACAGAAGAGCATTATCCACAAAAGAGCATTGCACATCATAATAAAACAGAACATTACACAGAACATCAGAATATTTTTTCAGTGACTTGTGTGTGCTTGCTTTTCAGTACAGAGTTTTTCAAATCTTGGTGATAACTGTGAGATCGCCACCCTTAGTTCGTTTTCAATGTTCAACTTTGCCCTGTATTTGGTCTTGATGGAGGCCACTGCAGAAAAGCCCACCTCACAGAGGTAGGATGTGGCAAAAGGGAGGAGTATGGCCACAGCCTTTCCACCCAACAGTGGGTAGTCTTTTTCCACCCCAATCCAAAAGGCAGACAGTGACTTGGCCCTAAACTGCTGTTTGTATCCTATGTCTGAGGTCACATCAATGAACTGTTCCTGTTCAGTAACACTGAGATGAGCAGGTGGCCTTGTATTGAAGGGGTCTGTGATCCATTCATAGTGTGCCAAATCCATAACAGGAAAGTACCTCTGAAAATGTTGTTGGAGAGCAAAAATGTGTGAACGAATGCATGGCATGATTGTGTTGTGACTGTTGGTGTTACGGAGAAATGAATGCAAGTTCTGAAAGCAATCTGTTGTTCCCTCCTCAATCATCTTTCTCCACAGTTCCAATTTCCTTGTAAATGACTGCATTTTAGCGACATGCTGAGGGAGATGGGTGTTGGGTCCTTGCATTTGCAGATTCAGTTCGTTCAGTTTTTGGAAAATGTCACTGAGGTAGGCAATTGTCATCAGGAACCGTTCGTCGTTGTAACAGAGTGCCAGTGCATGATTCTCCTCCTCAAGAAAAATCCGTATCTCCTCTCGCAGCTCAAACACCCTGTTCAATACCTTCCCACGTGACAGCCATCACGCTTCGCTGTGAAACAGAACTGCCGTGTGTTTGGAGCCCATTTCTTCACAGAGAGCAGCAAAGAGTCGAGCTTTAACAGGGCGCGTTTTGATATAATTGACAGTGGCGATTACGTCCGTCATCACCTTGTTCAGTTCGGGACTCAGCTGCTTCGATGCCAACGCTTCTCAGTGAATCATACAGTGGGTCCACTGTACATTGGGGGACACACGCTTTATGAGTGCTTGTAGCCCACTGCACTTCCCAGCCATAGCCTGAGCCCTGTCCGTACACACTCCAACACAGCACTCCCACTTCAATTTTGCCTCTTGCAAATAAGTGTCAATCACTCGGAACAGTTCATCAGCAGTGGCTCGTGTTTTCACCTCCTTGCAGAATAGCAGATCCTCTCTCATGTCCTCTGTATCAACGAAACGGATGTACGTGATTAATAAACAGTCTCGGTTGCTGTCAGTGGCTTCGTCGACCTGCAGAGCAAACCGGGTGCTTGCACGTACTCGGTCGGTGAGCTGCTCCTCAATGTCGCCAGCGATGTCATGTATGAGCCTTCCAATCGTATTATTTGAGAGGGGGATCGCCCGTAACTTGTTTGCTGTTGCCTTGTTGACCATGGTCCTCACCATTTCAATGGCACAGGGCAGGATCACCTCCTCCGCTTCTGTGTGTGGCTTCTTGCTCTGCACAAGGAGGTAGGCCACTTTGTAGGAGGCGAGCTGGGCATTGACATTGACAGACGCAACTTTAGTGAAGTTCACCCTTTGTGCCTGAAAGTTCAAAAGTTTCCGCCGAAAGAATTCAACCAGCTTGTCCTTGTGCTCGGGATGTGCCATGTCCAGGTGACGCTTCAGCTTGTTTGGCTTTAAACTTTCTGTCACCAGCACCTTCAGACAGAGAACACACTGCGGTCGTTCCTCACCACCCACCAATGTGCTCGTAAAGCCCATTTTGATGTATGCATCATCATACCGCCTTATCTTTTTCGCTGCCAAAGTGCATGGGAACTCGTCCTGTGCAGCAGCCTTGCGTTTTGTAGGAAGCACGCGTAGAAACTTGTCCATGTTGTCATAAAGTCGCCGTCCGATGTTTTGTTCTGAATCTCAAAATAGGGACCTGTTTTATACAGTTTGTATTCACAGGAGGAGGGTTTGCTAATAACAACAACAATATCAGAGCAATCCAACAGATTGGCGGTTTAGCATAAATTGAATGGAATTAATATTCAAGGGCGGAGCGTGATTACTGAGTGAAAGGGAGCAATTGAATTCTAATGACCATGGCAGCTATACACTGACGCATTACCAACATTCCGACGCCATTCAAAACATTCCAATGCCCGTTTTTTTTTCTGTGTTATGCAAACAGTCCCGTCTCTCCGCAACCCCCCTGGAGTCCCTCCGCGACCCCCAAAGGGGTCGCGACCCCCACTTTGGGAACCGCTGCCTTAGATAATGTAGCTCCTCTTAAAAGGAAAATGGTCAGAGACAAAAAATTAGCACCCTGGTATAATGATGACACTCGCACATTAAAACAGACCACTCGAAAATTGGAACGTAAATGGCGTCAAACAAAATTGGTAGTGTTCAAAATAGCGTGGAAGGAGAGCTTCCTGAAGTATGTCTAGAAAAGCTCTTAGTGCTGCGAGATCAACATATCTCTCCTCCCCAATAGAAAATAACAAAAATAATCCTAGATTCCTATTTAATACTGTAGCAAAATTAACCAGGATTAAGTCCACTATAGACACATGCATACCTGTAGTATGTAGTAGCAATGATTTTATGAATTTTTTTAATGACAAAATTGAGAATATCCGACAAAAAATTCAAACTACTAATTTAAGGTCAGACAATGTAAGTGACCCTCTAGTTAACAATATAACTGTATCAGATAATCAGTTAGAATGTTTTACTCCCCTAAATGAAACTGAATTACTTTCATTAATCTCAGCATCAAAAGCCTAGATCCCTTACCTACACGTCTATTCAAACAGATAATACCTGAAGTAACTGAACCGCTTCTAAAAATAATAAATTCTTCTCTTACAATTGGCTATGTACCCAAATCCTTTAAACTAGCAGTTATCAAACCCCTGATTAAAAAAACCTGACCTTGATCCCTGTCAGCTGTCCAATTATTGGCCAATATCAAACCTCCCCTTTATCTCCAAGATCCTTGAAAAAGCTGTGGCACAGCAGTTATGCTTATATTTACATAGGAATAACATCCATGGAATGTATCAGTCAGGATTTAGACCTCATCATAGCACAGAGACAGCACTGGTTAAAGTAGTAAATGACCTACTGTTGGCGTCTGATCAGGGCTGTGTCTCGCTGATTGTGTTGCTTGACCTTCGTGCAGCATTTGACACCATTGATTATTCCATTCTACTGGATAGACTAGAAAATGTTGTGGGAGTTAAGGGAACAGCTCTTTCCTGGTTCAGGTCTTATTTAACTGATCGCTATCAGTATGTTGATATAAATGGTGATTTTTCTAGACATACTGAGGTCAAGTTTGGTGTTCCACAAGGTTCTGTCTTGAGTCCACTGGTTTTTTCTTTATATATGTTACCTCTGGGTGATATTATTCATAAACAATGTATATGTTTCCACTGTTATGCTGATGACACACAGTTGTATGTTTCTGCAAAACCTGATGAGAGACACCAGCTTAATAGAATTGAGGAATGTGTGAAGGACATTAGACTGGATGCTTATTAAGATTTCTTTCTGCTTAACTCTGACAAGACTGAAGTACTTGTACTAGGACAACATGCAGCTAGAAGTAAGTTTTTTGATTACACAGTAAATCTGGATGGCCTTTCTGTTTCTTCACGTGCAGCAGTAAAAGACATCGGAGTGATTATTGACTCCAGTCTTTCATTCAAAACTCACATTGATAACATTACCTGGATAGCTTTCTTTCATCTCAGAAATAGTGCTAAGTTAAGAAATTTAATGCCACTATTTGATGCAGAAAAACCTAGTTCATGCTTTCGTTACCTCCAGGTTGGATTATTTTAATGCCTTACTGTCTGGATGTTCCAATAAGTGCATAAACAAGCTCCAGTTGGTTCAAAATGCAGCAGCAAGAGTCCTTACTAGAACTAGAAAATGACCACATCACCCCTGTCTTATCCACACTGCATTGGCTCCCAATCAAATTTCATATTGATTATAAAATACTACTATTGACCTTTAAAGCACTGAATGGTCTCCCACCACAGTACCTGAGTGAACTTCTGCTCCTCTATGACCTGCCACGCCTACTTAGATCAAAAGGTGCAGGCTATCTGCTGGTACCTCGTATAGTGAAGGCTACATCAGGGGGCACAGCCTTTTCTTACAAAGCCCCACAGTTATGGAACAGCCTTCCAAGTAGTGTTTGGGAATCAGACACCGTCTCAGTGTTTAAGTCTAGGCTGAAAACATATCTGTTTAGTCAAGCCTTTGTTTAATGGTGTTTATGAGGTAAAGGTGTAGATCTGGAAGGTTCTCAGACATAGTGTTTTGGTAAACTGGGATGTATGGATGCTGTCAGTCCCCACTCACTTGCTCACTCAAGTTTGTTGACAGTGTAGTGGCTGGCTGCTTTATGTCCCGGGGTTCCCTCATGCCTGTGTTACCTTCTGGCTCTCCCCTTTTAGTTATGCTGTCATAGTTAGTTGCCGGAGTCCCTGCTTGTACTCAGTGCAATATGTATACTGTTCCTACTTATTCAGGTGACATTGGACATACCTAACAACCTGTGTTTTCTTTCCCTCTCTCTCTCCCCCTCCCCCCAAATCTGTCCCTCTGAGTTACATGTTGGTCCTGGGATCAAGATGCTGACCTCTTCTGCTCCTTGGACCTGCTTGATCCACCCTGCTGCCCTGTGTCTGGTTGGAGTCTCATCGCATCGCTCCTGTGGAGCACGGCCCCATGAGGACAGTTGAAAGTCACACCTGGAGGATGCTCTGGACTCTTACAGTAATGCTTTCATGGCTGTGGACTACAGTTGTCATAAACATTTTTGCACTCAAGTTTCCATCAATGAAGAGTTTATAACATCAACAAAACTGACTTCATGTTAAAACTGTTAATGTTATAGTTATGCTGTCTGTTGTTGCCCAAATGAGGATGGGTTCCCTTTTGAGTCTGGTTCCTCTCGAGGTTTCTTCCTCATGTTGTCTGAGGGAGTTTTTCCTTGCCACCGTCGCCACAGGCTTGCTCACTGGGGATAGATTTGGGATAAAATTAGCTCATGTTTTAAGTTGTTCAAATTCTGTAAAGCTGCTTTGCGACAGTGTTTATTGTTAAAAGTGCTATACAAATAAACTTGACTTGACTTGACAATCCCATCATTGCTGTCAGGCCATTGTGCCATGCTCAGTGATGAGGACAAGGACATCCCGACATCCTGTCTCACCACCCAGCAGGAGTAAGAACAGGACAGTTGCTCAGAGTCAAAGTGTGTTTCAGTGTCCAAACTGTTGGGCTATTTATTTGGGATTTTTTACAGTGTAATAAAATGTGTTATTCCCTTATACTCATATTTTATTATTTGACATTTGCATGGTAAATTAAACATATCCTCAAATAAAAACAGCAAATGAGGTGGTCTTCTTCCTTTGTACAATGCTACATGCTACACGATCGGTTCCTTGCTTTCTCCCCAATATATATACCCAGAGTCTTGCCTCTCGTGTTGCATGTAGGTCGCGTGCACACCTAGGGTAGAAAGTGAGATGTCTGTCTTGTGGGCTGCACAAATAGCAAATGTGGAATACTTGTGTAGTTCGTCTCAGGTATGTCATTCATACAATGACTGTGCGTCACTCATGAGTCTTACTGTCATTGCAAAAAGCCCCTACTTGTTATGCTGCTGACTTGGTTCAGGTGTACAAAAAGAGTTTGGGTCCCGTACGTAGTGTATGCATTCTTGATTTGTCGCAAGACCCGTAGAATTTGCATGTGCAGGACCAAAAGTCTCCATGGGCAGTCTGCAACCTTCGACCGCACTGAACACATGCAAGTGTTGCACAAGTCTCAAGTACGGTTTTGCCAAATTTTTTACCGTAGACCACCTGTAGCAGCATGTACAGCCGGTTGTGAGTGAGGCTTAAGCTACAAAGCACCCATGTCCATGGAGCTCTGTTGCACCAGACTCACCAGTTTAGAACGTGAACAGAGGTGCAAGGGGGGGGGGGCTCTGTTTTTGATGTTGCAAGGCCACTCATCTCCTGGCACAATGTCCTACTTGACCAATTAACCTGAGGACACCAAGGGAGACTGAGAGAACCATGACACCCAACGTTCCTCTCTTGGTGAGTCCATCTGAACACTGATCTAGCAAAACTTTTAAGATCAATGTGATATTAAGGGTTTCAGACTCTGTCCATGTGCTCTCTGCCCTTACAGACTCTGGTGCTGTGGGGAATTTCCTGGAGAACAAGACGGCCTAGAAACAAGACAGGGCCTTTCTCTGTGGAGTTTGCATGTTCTCCCCGTGTCTGTGTGAGTTTCCTCAGGGTGCTCCAGTTTCCCCCACAATCCAAAGACATGCAGTTAGGTTGATGTGAGGCGGCCTTGGGCTGAGGTGCCCTTGAGCAAGGTACCTGACCCCTGACTGCTCCCTGGGTGCTTTGGTGTGGTTGCCCACTACTCTGAGTGTGTGCGTGTGTTCACTGCTTCAGATGGGTTAAATGCAGAGGATGAATTTCACTGTGCTTGAAGTGTGCATGTGATGAATAAAGGTTTCTTAAAAAAAAAAATGTTGGTGCCCTCACAGAAACTTGTGCAACTACTAAACATTCACACCACTGACAGTGGGTCCATTGGGGAAGGACTTGTCACATCATGTACACAGACCCTCAATCTCCAGTTTGGAGCCTTTCACTATGAATCCATCTCTTGCCTCCTGACTAAGACAAAACCAGAACATTTATACTGGGGCTCCTCTGGCTACAGCAATATGACCCCTAAATCTCCTGGTAGGACAGCAAAATACTACAATGGCTTTCATGCTGCTCATAGCACTGCCCCCAGTTCTGAAGACACACAGTTGCTTCCACAACTGTGGAGAGCTTTGAAGTAACCACAAAAACCATCATTCCCACATGTTACAAAGCTCACCAGGAGGTTTTCAGTAAAAGCAAGGCCAGCAGACTACTACCTCATCACCTGTATGATTGTGCTGTTGACCTCCTCCCTGGGACTACTCTCCCTCATTGCAGAATCTATCCATTGGCCATCTCTGAAGAAAAGGCCTTGGAGGAGTATGTTCAGGAAGCCCTCAAGCAGAGGTACATCACCTGCATCCACAGGTTTTTTTTCTTCATGGAGAAGAAAGTGGGTGGTCTCAGGTCATACATTGACTACCAGGGTTTAACCCAGATCATTGTAGGTTATATGTATGTGCAATTGGTCTTAAGTGATCAATCTCATTAAATCAGTCTCATTAAATCATTAGATCAATCTCATTAAATCAGTCTCATTAATAATACCATTAATTTTGGTGCTTAATAATAAATTATCAAACAGCTAAATTATGGTATATTCCAAATTATTATGGTCACTACCAATGCAACAATAATGGATCACTTACTGTATTACACAACTCATATGTGCCTTGGAATTCTTTGAGATTGGATGACTTCGAAAATATCGGTACAACAACAGACACAGTTTAACAGAATAATTGAATTTATTATAACAATGATAACAATTGAATAATAGCAGTTGAATACATTATATGCAAATGTGATATGGTCATATACTTGATGAGCGTGTGTGTGTATGTGGCCTTGTGGCCCGAAACAAAGGACTAGCCTTGGTTGCTACCTAAGACAAAGGAATGTTATCTAAGGTGTGTTTGTGTGTGAGTGTGGAGGAGGGGTCACCATGTGTTTCTAAGTAGAACCACAGATTAGCCGGTAGCTAACCCACTAGCTCATAACATTACTAAATCCACTGAAATCTTGATGAGGTCAAAATATGTGTAATAATGAAATTAAAGGTTAGAAAGGATAGCAAGAGCATGCAAAAGCCTATCTATTAACAATTGAGAGATCAACACAAATAGAACAATAATCAATTCAACACCCTAAGTGTCTACAGTGTACAAAATTAAGCCGTTCCTGAGTTTAAATTCACACTACTTCATAAAGCTAATTCCTAAGACTAGTTTCTGCCCAAAAATGCCAGTCTTACTTAGTATCTTGCTCCTATGCAAGATTACGTAGAGATGTTCTGAGACTTTTGGAGTCCACAGGAGCACGTGAGTCGCTTCTGTAGAAAGCAGAGAATTATTGGTCCGATGCTTGTCGTTCGTGAAGAAAAGTCTCTGATCAACAATGTGCACAGCGATTTAGTTAGAAGGAATCAGGTCACTTCTAACTTTTAATTAAACTGCTTGGGCGGCAGTCATAATGTTACTGATGATAGACAAACAAACCGGCTGTAGCTCAACCGAGAGAGAGAGAGAGCACGATTTAAATAGTTCTACCATGGCCAATGGTAAACAAAAACCACACTGAATTATTTTTCTTGGGAGAAAGACATCTTTATCTTGGGTGCTTGGGGGAGCGGATCTCCTTGTGTCTGTGTGCTGAGCTCACACGGCGCCAAAAGAGGGAGAACGGAAGTTTGCTCAGTTACTTAGGGCTTCATGGAGGATGTGACGTAGGTGATCCCGCCCAGGCATGACGTAGGCCACCGCGGAAGTTATTGATGGGAGTTGTAGTCCTAAAAGATGAGACAGGCAGTACCTACATCATGGTCAAGTACGTGTACCCACTGCACATTGTGCTGTCTGTTTTAGATTAGCTCCAATCAACTCAAATCTTTATCAAGCTGGACCTTCATAGTGCATAGAACCTGGTATGCATACACGGGGTGATTAATGTAAAATGACAGCACCATGTCAGACCACTACGAATACTGTGTTATACCATATAGACTATTTTGCACACCCAGTGTATTCAAGTGTCTGATAAATGATGTACTGAGGGACATGCTTGGAAGGTTTGTCATAACTTACATTGATGATGTTATTGTGGCAGCGGGGGCATGGCAAAGCAGCAGTCTGTTAATGGAGGGCAGAGTTGGGGAAGGTAAGTGGCTAAGTCATTCCACCTGCTGTCAATTATTGTGTGTGTGTTTGTTACAGGGATGAAGCATAAAAGGAGAGAGAGCAGAGAAAAGGGCTCTCTCCCTGACCACAATGCATGTGTGAGTGAGAGAAAGAAAGAAAGCTGAAAAGCTCAATAAAGTGTGTGTGTAACCATCAATTCTCACCTGCCGTGCTTTTGTGCTCCGCCCACCTCAGGAATTGTTACAGTGGTGCCGAAACCTGGGAGCACAGAAGGGAACCACCCCATGGAGTCCTCCCCATTCAAAGAGCTCATCCTTGCCCTCGCTACCACCCAGCAGAACCAGCATCAAGCACTGATCACCCTCTGAAAGGAACAGGAGCAACACTTTGAAGCCTTGATGCTGGCCCAGCAAGAAGATCGCCAGGCGTTCCGGCACCAGCTCGTGTTAACAGGGACGTCGGCCACTGCTGCTGCCACCCTCACGAAGACGGGAACAGAGGACGATCCAGAAGCGTTCCTCGCTCTCTTCGAGCAAGCAGCCAAGGCACGGGATGGCTGCTGGAACAGTGTGCAGCACGTCTCCTCCCACTCCTGACTGGCACGGCACAGCTCGCAGCACAGCAGCTCCCTGCTGACAGCTAACTGGTCTATGCTGACCTGAGGAAAGCCATCTTGCAGCGGCTTGGCCACTCCCCGGAGCAACATTGCCAGCGCTTCCAGACACTGGCTTTGGAGGAGGTCAGCTGGCCGTTTGCATTCTGCCAGCAACTCTGGGACGCCTGCCGGTGGTGGCTGAGGGCGAAAAACTGTGACGCCAATGAGCTCATTGACCTGGTGGCACTGGAACAGTTTATCTCTCGACTTACAGAAGGAATGGCTGAATGGGTCCAGTGTCACCGCCCAGCATTGCTGGAATGAGCCATCGAGCTGGTGGAGGACCATCTGGAGGCATCTCTGATGGCAAGCAGATGAGGCATTTCCCCTTGCTTCTCTTCTCTCTCTCTCTCTCTCTCTCTCTCTCTCTTCCCCCCCATCTCTTGTCCCCCTCTCCACCCCATTCCCCTGCCATGGAGGTGGTGGCTGGTTCTTCCCCAGCTGGCCCGTCGCACCCATGGTGTCCTCCCATCTCCCTCTTCCATATCTATGTTGTCTCCCCCTCAGGTGAGTGACACCCATAACACCAGTGCAGAGGGAAAGCCTGGGCCGGTGTGCTGGCGCGGCGGGGAATCGGAGCATCTCCAGAGTCAGAGCTCCACAAGGGAGGTGGGAGCTGTAATCCAGATCCCCAATGCACCAGAAACCTCCCCCGATTGGGCCGGAACATATCGCATACTGGTGAGTATTCAAGAGGATACATATCACGCTTTGGTGGATTCCGGGTGTAATCAGACCTCAATTCACCAATGCCTGGTGCAAGGTGAGGCACTGGGGGGAGCACAAGCGGTGAAAGTGTTGTGTGTGCATGGGGATGTTCACCATTACCCTCTAGTGTCTGCCCATATTCTATTCCGGGGCCAAATGCATAGAATAAAGGCAGCGGTTAGTCCTTGTCTCACCCACTCGTTGATTTTGGGTACTGATTGGCCAGGGTTTAAAAAACTGATGGAATATTTAACACATAGTGGGTCCTGCACTAGTAGGTCACGGGAAGATCCCAGTGTGGCATTGACTGGAGAAGCTGTCACAGAGACGTCTCCCTCAACACCGCATCAAAGCAAGGAGCAGCCCACTCCTCCTCCCTCTCTCAGCGATTCCCTTGGGGATTTCCCATTAGAGCAGTCATGAGACAAGACTCTGTGGCATGCGTTTGACCAAGTGAGAGTAATCTGTGATGGTCAAACTATTCAGCCAAGCGCGGCACTGACCTCCCCTTATTTTACTATTATTAAAGATAGATTGTACCGAGTGATGCAAGACACTCAAACTAATGAACGAATAACCCAGTTGTTAATCCCAAAGAGCCGCAGGGAACTCGTATTCCATGCGGCTCACTTTAATCCCATGGTTGGACACTTAGGGCAGGATAAAACACTAGCCCGAATAATGGCCTGGTTCTATTGGCCAGGGATTCGCAGGGATGTCCATCGGTGGTGTGCAGCATGCCATGAATGCCAATTAGTAAATCCCGTGGCCACTCCAAAAGTGCCGTTGTGCCCTCTTCCTCTAATCGAGACCCTGTTTGAGTGAATTGGGATGGATCTCGTTGGGCCATTCGATCGGTCAGCATGGGGATATTGCTTTATTTTAGTTCTGGTGGACTATGCAACATTATATCCATAAGCAGTGCCTCTCTGCGATATCTCAGCACACAGTATTGTGGAAGTGATCTTCTGCTTTATCTCCCAGGTCGGGATTCCGAAAGAAATCCTGACAGACCAAGGCACTACATTTATGTCACACACACTCTGCGAACTGTATGGGTTACTGGGGATTAAACCTATCCACACCAGTGTCTTTCACTCACAAATGGATGGCTTAGTAGAGCCATTTAACCAAACACTCAAGAACATAGTCCAGAAATTCGTAAGTGAAGATGCGCGTAATTGGTATAAGTGGCTCAAGCCCCTGTTATTCAAAGTACAAGAGGTCCCACAAACCTCCATGGGGTTTTCTCCCTTTGAATTATGATATGGGCATAAGCCGTGTGGCATTCTGGACATGCTATGGGAAAATTGGGAGGAGGGACCTTCACCTAGTAAAAATGAAATCCAGTATGTTCTTGATCTGCGCGCCAAACTCCACACCCTCACGCACCTAACCCAGGAGAATTTGCGGCAGGCACAAGAGCGTCAAAGCCGGCTGTATGACAGAGACACCCACCTTAGAGAGTTCACGCCAGGAGACAAAGTGCCCATATTATTGCCCACGTCAAGCTCCAGATTAATCGCCAAGTAGCAAGGGCCCTTCGAGGTCACACGGTGAGTCAGGGACGTCGTCTATGAGGTAAGGTGAACGGATAGGGATGGGGTGCTGCAAATCTACCACCTCAACCTTTTAAAACGCTGGAATGAGGGGGTCCCCATGGCGTTAGCATCGGTAGTCCTGGAGAAGGCAGAGCTGGGGCCGGAGGTGAAAAAGATAACATCTCGGACTACTCCGGTCCCTTGTGGAGACCACCTCTCACCGGCCCAACTCACGGAGATAGCCAAGTTGCAAAAGGAATTTTCTGACATGTTCTCACCCCTTCCTGGTCATACCCACTTCATAGAACACCACATCAAAATGCCCCCAGGGGTGGTAGTGTGTAGCCGCCCTTACTGCTTGCCCGAACACAAGAAAAATGTGGTTCGGGACAAACTCAAGGCCATGCTCGAAATGGGCATAATCGAGGAGTCCCACAGTGACTGGAGCAGCCCAGTGGTCCTGGTTCCCAAGACCAATGGGTCAGTCCGGTTCTGTGTGGACTATAGAAAGGTCAATGAGGTGTCAAAATTTGATGCATACCCAATGCCTCGCATTGATGAATTGCTTGATCGGTTAGACACTGCTTGCTTTTATTTGACACTGGATCTAACAAAAGGATATTGGCAGATCCCCTTGACTCCTCTATCCTGAGAGAAAACAACCTTTTCCACACCGTTTGGTTTACACCAATTTGTCATGCTCCCTTTTGGGTTGTTTGGGGCACCCGCTACATTCCAGCGGCTTATGGACAGGGTCCTCCGCCCTCATGCTGCCTATGCAGCTGCCTATCTAGACGACATAATAATCTACAGTCATGATTGGCTGCGGCACTTGGAACACCTGAGGTCCATTCTAAAGTTGCTGAGGTGAGCGAGCCTCACAGCTAACCCGAAAAAGTGTGTGATTGGGTGGGTGGAAGTACAGTATCTGGGGTTCCACTTGGGCCATGGGCAGGTGCATCCCCAAATTAACAAGACTGCAGCGATTGCGGCCTGTCTGAGGCCCAAGACGAAAAAGGAGGTGAGTTGGTTCTTGGGGCTGGCTGGCTATTATCATAGCTTTCTACCTAATTATTTGGATGTCACCAGTCTGCTAACCGATCTCACTAAAAAAGGGGCTCCAGATCCGGTCCAGTGGACGGAGCAGTGCCAACAGGCCTTCTCTGAGGTAAAAGCTGCACTTTGTGGGGGGGCCACTTTTACACTCCCCTGACTTTTCTCTCCCCTTTATTTTGCAGACTGATGCATCAGACAGAGGGCTGGGGGTCATTTTGTCCCAGAAGGTGGAGGGCGAGGAGCGCCCCATGCTGTACATCAGCCAGAAACTGTTAATGCGCGAAAGCAAGTACAGCACGATTGAGAAGGAGTGTCTTGCCATCAAGTGGGTGGTCCTCGCCCTCCGATACTACCTACTGGGGCACCCTTTCACTCTCTGTTCAGACTACGCGCCCCTCCAGTGGCTCCACCGCATGAAAGATACCAATGCATGGATCACCCGTTGGTATCTCGTCCTCCAGCCATTTAAGTTCGAGGTGATATGCAGGCAGGGGGCACAGATGGTGGTGGCAGACTTCCTGTCCCATCGGGGGGGAGTCAGCTTCAGGCCGGACAGCTCCCTGACCTGAGTTGGGCGGTGGGGGTATGTGGCAGCGGGGACATGGCCAAGCAGCAGTCTGTGAATGGAGGGCAGGGTCAAGGAAGGTAAGTGGCTAAGTCATTCCACCTGCTGTCAATTATTGTGTGTGTGTGTGTGTGTGTGTGTGTGTGTGTGTGTTACAGGGATGGAGCATAAAAGGAGAGAGAGCAGAGAAAAGGGGCTCTCTCCCCAACCACAACGCATGTGTGAGTGAGTGAAAGAAAGAAAGCTGAAAAGCTCAATAAAGTGTGTGTGTGTGTGTGTGTGTGTGTGTGTGTGTGTGTGTGTGTGTAACCATCAACTCTCGCCTGCTGTGCTTTTGTGCTCCACCCACATCGGGAATTGTTACAGTTATCATCATCTCCCCAGACATCAAAAGCCTTGAAACCCATGTCAAAGCAGTTTTGTCCAAAATACTAAGCAACCACTTGTTTGTCAAGGCCAAGAAATGCAATTTTCATGTAACCCAGGTCTCCTTCCTGGGCTATGTGATCAGTGCCCAGGGAATTACCATGGACCAAGACAAGGTCTCAGCAGTCACCACCTAGCCCATGCCTAGTACCATCAAAGAGCTCCCACATTTCCTGGGCTTTGCCATTTTTTATAAAAGATTCATAAGGGGGTTCAACACCATTGCTAACTCCCCCACAGCCCTGCTTAAAAAGTGGCCTAAGCACCTTAAGTGGAACTCCTTGGCTGAAAATGCTTTTGATAAACTGAAAGCAGCCTTCACCAAAACACCCATCCTGAAAAACCCAGACCCCACCAAACCCTTCATTGTCAAACTGGATGCATCTGAAATGGGGGTAGGAGCTGTCTCATCCCCATGCTTCCGTGAATGGCCCAAACTTCACCAAGTGGCTTTCTTCTCTAGGAAACACACACCCATGGAACAAAATTACAACATTGGCAACCGAGAACTGTTAGCTGTCAAGTTGGCACTATAGGAGTGAAGGCACTAGCTGGAGGGGTGACTCATCCATTTGCCAACTTTACTTACCATAAGAACTTGGAATACCTCAAGACTGCTAAAAGACTGAACCCCCGACAAGCTCACCGGGCCCTGTTTTTTTTACACACTTTCACTTCACCATTACTTTCAGACCTGGCTCAAAAAATACCAAAGCAGATGCATTATCCCAAGTTGTTCTTTCTCCAGTTCCAACTAAGGACTCTGAACCTACTGTATAATACCCTGTGCTTGCTTTATAAACTACTTTACCTGCAACATAGACCGTGAGCTAATACAAACCACACATCACTGGTCTCCAGAAGGCTGCCCTCCTAGTCACAAGTATCACCTGGGCACACTCCTCTCCTGCCACTGACCACCTGGGCACTCAAAACACGTATCAATTACTCAAAGCTAAGTATTGGTGGCCCAATATGCTCACAGACATAAATAAATTTATTCCATCATGTTATGTGTGTGCACAATCCAAGGTACCCCTGGCATCACCTGTAGGCAAACTCATGCTGCTACCCATGCTCCAACGTCCATGGTCCCACCTAGCCACTGACTTCATCATGGATCTCCCTAAATCTCAAAACAACACTGTCATTCTGGTCATTATAGATTGATTCTCTAAATCCTGATCAGACAGGCTGGCTCTGTGGTCGGCATGAAGCTGGACTCTCTGGTGACAGTGGCAGAGAAGAGGTCTATGGACAAACTACTGAACATCATGGACGATGCCAGTCACCCTCTGCACACCATCATCAGCAACCAGAGGAGCCTGTTCAGTGATAGAATGCTCCTTCCCAAGTGCAGGACTAACAGACTTAAAAACTCCTTTGGCCCTCATGCCATCAGATTGTACAACTCCACTCTGGGGGGGGGGGGGGGTAACAGGAGGACAGAGGATGGGAAGGAGCAGTAGCCTAGCCTGACAAAAAGCAATACTGGACAATGTGCAATACCTCTCCTGCTGGACTTTTTTCCCCCATATCTTATTCTTTTTTATATTTGTATATGTAAATACTAAATGTAATTTATCTAGAAGTTTTCTCTATTTTCTATTCTCTGTTTATCCTGTAATGATGATGCTGGAATTTTAATTTCCCTGAGGGAACCCTCCCAAAGGGATCAATAAAGATCTGATCTGATCTAATTTAATCTAATCCTTACATCTCATTCCATTACCTGGTCTGCTCATGGCCTATGTAACAGCTGAACTCCTCTTCAACCATAGTCAGTGATCAAGGGCCCCAATTTTCATCATGTCTCTGGGCAAAGTTCATGGACAAACTGGGAATGTCCATGTATCTAATGTCAAGCTACCACCCTCAGTCCAACAGTCAGGTAGAGAGAGCGCATCAAGAAATTGGATGTTTCCTCCAGATATTTTGCTCTATGGACCCAGTTCCTGCCATGAGCCGAGTATAGTCAGAACTCTCTCTGACACTCAGCCACACAACTCACCCTCTTCTAGTGCCTACTGTGGTATCAACCTCCACTGTTCTCCTGGGACGACTCCCCTACCAACGTGCCTGCAGTTGATGAGTGGTACAAACATAGTGCAGGGATGGATCCAGCCCAAGAATCTGACAGATGCACATTTGCAGAAATATTTTCACCAATTTTACCAGATCGCTATAGATTTTTGTTTTTAATATATGCTAATATACATTATCAAGTCAACACACCATGTATAACGATGCTTCATTTATTACTGTCATACTATCTGAGCAATGTTTTTGTATTGCATGCATAAATCACATTTAATAACAGTGTAACAAGTTCATCTGAATTGTAAAAGTTTTCGGTTACAAAATTTTTTTTTAACAATTTAAAAAAATTACTGACAGCCATGAAAAAGACTTGCTTCCAGAATGAGCTCTGGGGTTCTGCCAAGTCAGCTGATGCTCAGAACTCCATTTCCCATTATGTGCAGCGGTCATCTAACATGTCCATGTACAGTACAGTTCTGCATAATGGCTGTAGTATTAGGTAAACACTTTCACCTGACTCTCATTACTTCTGCATCACTACATGCTATTTATGGACAATTCACACTCACACACTCATTGCAAACTATTGCTCAGTTCCGTTGCAACTGTGTGCACCAAGCCTTTTGATCGTTTGCTCAGACTTTGATGATTATTTGTATATGGGATTTTGCCTTTTGTCTTTGCCTCTACTGTCCTATTTTCTGATCACATGACCACTGCTTGCCCACTGATTCTGATTCTGCCTCTCAATTTGGATTTCTTCTAAAGTCTGTCTTCAATAACGTTTTTTTCTGGAATTTCATCCTCCTGTCACCTGCGCCTCTGACAGTTATGAGCTTACCTACCATTGCCACTTACCATTCTGCTTAAATGCAGTGGGATGCAGGGTGGCAGGATGTGGATGTGGAAACAACTTGAATTCCTCCCTTTAATTACACTGTGGTGAAAAAGCTGCCATATAAACCAAATCACCCTTAAGTGAATTTTATTTCTCATTTCAGGTCCTGGTAATGACAATGTAATGATACTTGGTTTGTTCAGGGACCAGCACACTGCTTTGTGTATTTTTTGGCATTAACTAGTGGCTTAGCCTCAAGAAGTCTCTATCTAGATTTCAACAGGTTAGCAATAACACAAATTTACTCAGTTTAATTAGCAGCCATATATATATATATATATATATATATATATATATATATATAAAATGATTTTCAATCGCAAACTCTCCACCCAGATAACTGCCTATTCTGAGCCAAATTCAGTTTAGTCACTTAAGTACCAGATATAATAATGAAAATATACTGTGAGCCAAAAATGGCCCCATTTCAAACAACCATTTTACAATTTATTTAAAAGTTGTAAGCATATGATCTTGGCGTGACTGTGTTCTGCCAGTCAGATTCAGACAGATTCATCGCTATCATTCTATGTGGGCATGTTGGCCAAATGAAGTTGTAAGCATTGGTGGACCAGCATTGTGTTATTGCTCAATGACTATCAGGGATGTAAACTTGTTGCCATATTGATGATTTGCTCTTTATTGTGTTGCCATTGCAAAACCTAAAATTCACTCAAACTTGTGTCTTAACTTATTTCAAGTTATATTTAGTGATCTTAATTGTTAACTTACAGTATTAAATACTCGTAAAATCGCCCAATGTGTCAGCTCATTTGTATGAGAAATAATAAATTGAGTTCTCCAATATGTTTCTGTCCACAGTATATTGAAACAATAAAAGTTCAATTATAAAATTTTAAGTACATAAACTATGAAAAATTGGCATCCATTATTACTGTATGATTCTACAGCATTTCTTTTAATATGGCTGCTACTGTTGTAAGTTCAGGTCATGAAACAAACACAATATTTAAAATGGAATCATAGAGAAAATCCACACCAGTTTCTTTTATCAAAGAAAAATATTGTAAAAGTTAAAATGTCAGTTATGTGAGTTATGTTATTTTAAAATATTATTTAAAACTAGTAACAATATCCACCTTATGATTTTGCTCTGCATATACTGTACTATATGAGCAAAATTTTGTGGACAACTGACCATCACACCCAGATGTGCTTTTTGAACATCCCATTCCAGATTTAGTCAATGCTACAGCTTACAAAATCATTCTATAAAATTGAGTTCTTCCAACTTCGTGGCAATAGTTTGGGGAAGGCCTATACATGGGTGTGATGGCCAGGTGTCCACAAACTTTTGGTCATATAGTGTATAAATAAATTGTTCATTAATCACATTTCCTATTAATCTGAAAACACTGATCACAATGGAATAAATAATGGAATCATAATGAGAGTAATAGTAATAAGAGATGAGATTTTCTCCACAAAAACCTCTTCTTTCTCAGTTTATGGCAAAAACAAGGATGACCACCTACAATTTGCTCATATATATTTTGTACAGAACTAAAGATGTACATCAGTGGGGGTATTGTGAGAAATGTTCCAAGAAACAACTCAGGAGTCAGTCAAACCATACAGAATCTTCAGTAAGAAGCCTATGGTCACTACAGCAACATTCACCCTTTTCCCAACACTGTCACATCTTAATGATTAAAAAAGGAATCATCCATCTACAAGAAAAAAAATGTAGCATTTCTTTCATTTGACTTTATGAAGTGAGTTAATCATATTCACTGATTTACATGATGCCGTTCTGAGCAATATCCCCCAAAACTATTACATATATTCCACCAGCTGTAGCATTTTTTTCAGTGCACCTGTGTGCGTGTGTGCGCTTTAAGGTTTTAGCTGCTGTGCTATTATATCCAGTGGATTCTTAGTGAGGTAAGATGTTGAGTTAAGATCATATATAATTTTTTTAACAGTTATTAATATTAACAGTTATTCCACAAAATCAAGTAGTGCATGAGCTGATAGCCGAAGAGGTATGTGAATGTAGATAGTGTGTATATATATATATATATATATAGTGTGTGTGTGTGTGTGTGTGTGTGTAGAAGTTTCTCTTAGGAGAGAAAGAGAGAAAAGGTGAAAGAGAGCAAAAGGGAGGGAGAGAAACAGAGAGAGATGGGGTACCTGTATTTAATGCTCATATTTATGCAGAGCTACCAAACCTTGTTGCCTCAATGAATAAAATATACATATTCAAATTCAATTTATTTTAGCAATGAGAAATGGACTTTGTATTGGGTTACTAAAATGCAGCTTAAGGCACGTGACAGTCAGGATTTTACTGTTTTCTAGTTTTCATCTTAAAATTATTCACATTATCATCCATTTTCCTCACATTGACCCCTGTGTGCAGTTACATAAATAAAAGGCTGAAGAAAGAAGTAAATTCCCATATGATGAGAGCACATCTAACCTCAGTCTCATGCTGTAAACGTAGTTGGGTAAGAAGGAAATAAAAATTCAAATCATTTCTTCTCAGTTCCATTAAAAGACAAAAAACAGCTACAAAAACATCAACATCCTTTCACTGAGGCATGCCTGCTTCTATGCAATACTCTGAAAGAGGCTCATGATCAAACAAAAGCTTTTTAATCAATTTTAAGATTGATTTTGTCTTTCCCCTACTTTGTGTAATTTAATGTTTATTGTCTCTGGTTCTAGTTGACATGACCATAAGTTTTACTGAAAACAATGCCCAGGTTGGAACATCTGTGGCTTGTACAGTTCTGAAGTTTTGTATCACTAATCACAGCCATATTATTGCACCATTTTACAACAGTACCTGTGAGCATCAGGGTTAGGAATGGTGCTTGTAGAACAGAATTTGTCATGTAGTGTCCAAGTAAAGTGATGGATTCTTTCACAACTTAGATCAGAAAACAGGATGTGCTCTGTAGTTACACAACTGTAAGAGTCAGTGGTGATCATTGCTGAGTGGCAGACATCAGAAGAGGCTGGTAAGTGTGGTCTGTGAAGGACTCCTGCACTCACGCACATCCAAGTTTCCTGGCACAGAGGTCAGGACAGAGGTAACGGTGGGCATAGTCGGGTTAGTGAGGTCTGTCAGTGTGGTGGGAGTGCTGGATGGGCTCATAGATGCATTTGAAATTTCTGATGCCGGACCAGATGGTGTTCCACCAGCTAGATTTGACCCATCTGAAGTTTTGTCCACGCCACTAGTCTCCTGACGCAGAAGATTTCGTCTGAATTTGGCCCTGGCATTCTGGAACCAAACCTGAAACAACGTGGTCATCCATCCATTAGTAACAAAGCAATCAGGGAAATATAATGACAATTAGACAAAGGAAAAGCACTCTCATTAAAAAATTTAGCAGGCTCATCCAAGCAAATGGCTGCTTTGTTTGCTAGATATTATAATTTGAGCTTTGAAATTTTATGCTTAACAGTCTTTTTTGTTTATTTCATTTCTTTCTTTCTTCTTTTCTTTTCTTTTCTTTCTCTGGGCAATTATCTGTCACATTTATGAGAAACTACAGCCTATATTTGTCTCCACTCTTTTCATCAATAGCTGAAAAAATATCTGATTCTTGAGGTCACTCATTTTCAGATTTGTTTTGGAATGTAAAAATTCCTTGATTTGTTTCTTCTGTTGGTCCCCATTTCATAGATATTTTTTTTTCCAGTTCATATTTTTGGAGTAACTTGCACAGAATTGACAACTCATTGAACTCAACTGCAATGCTTATGTTTCAAATTAATAATTAAATTGCTGTTAGCCAAGTGTAAGAATTCAACTTATGACAGTTCCATTTAATTTCATGTCTGTTTAAGGTTTCAGAAAACATTTATATAAAATAGGATAAATAATAACATTTTGTATAATAATAAAATAAATACATTAAAATTTTATGAAATTCAAATTAGTGTTTGAATCAATATTGGAAATAACATGAGACATGGGTGCACTTCAATGCAGACAAAAAGAAAGGATTTCTTACCTGAAGTACACGCTTTGTAAGACCTGTTTTCTGTGCCAGCTGTTTCAAATCCTTGGCATCAGGATTGTGGTTGATGGCAAAGTAGGACTTCATGGTTCTTAGCTGATGGTGCTTGAAGGAAGTCCTCATTCGCTTCGTCTTCTGACCAGAACTGTACTGAGAGTCTCTTTCCATGGGATCCCCATCATTTTCATTGCAGCTTAGTGCTGTTTTAAAGAAAACATCAGGAACTATATTTCTTCAACACATGCAACAGACAATGACACAAACTGATTCACAAGTAGCGTTTAATTACCAGAGGTGGACAAAAGTACCCAACTTAAGTCAAACTTACTTAAGTCAAAGTACAGATCCCACTGGTCAAATGCTACTCCAATATAAGTGAAAGTTGTACAGTCAAATTTTTACTTAATTTAAAGTTCTGAAGTATTTGCTTTTAAAAATACTTAAGTATTAAAAGTACATTTTCTGTCAATGCATTGTTGTATTATAGCCACTATGCTTACAAAACCTAATGCCTCTGAAGCAACTGACTGGATTTATTGACTAGCTTGTAGAGCCTGTAGAATAAACACCTGGTAGAATGTTACAAAATGAAAACACAACTGAACTGAGAAAGAGTCAGTGTCATTAAAAAAAAAAAAATACACTCCTCCCCACCCCCACAAAGCAGCATGGTAGTGTTCTGACACAGCTCTGGCAGTGTGTGCACACATGTATGTGTATGTTAATCAGGAGGACAGTGGAAAAGCTGTAAATGCAGCTTGCTCAGTAAATAAAAATGACAATCCAACCTGCTTAAAACCCAGGTCCACACCTTTCACTTAATAACTGCCCAACAGCAACACTGCTTTAAGCAAGACAAAAAAAAAAAAATGCAAGACCATCATCTGACATCAAAATAAAAAAAATTCCAAAAATTTGTTGTGACTGACTAGTACAATATTGTCCATCTCATAGGTCTCTCTTGCACACGTGTGTTTGTGTGTGCATGCAAGTGTATGTATTCATGCACATATGAATCTGCCTGTGGAATCATGGTGGTTTAATGTTAAGCTAGCTAGTCAATCAAGCGCCACCTGACATGCTAGCAAAATCTTTTCAAACTCAAAATCATACTGGGTAGCTAACATTACTAGAAAATAAACATTTCTACATTTTATTTATTTGGCAAGATTATGCTAAAACATTAATGAAAGCACTTCAGATAAGGTAACGTTATTCATGTTATTGTAACTCCATTTTTACATGCTAACAGTGTCCAAGTTAACTCGCAATGTGTTAACGTTAGCCGTGGACAAGGCTATGGCAACTTTGTGGGCAAATCCATAGAAAGTCATTTGACTAACCAGACTGCATAGCTATTGCAATGTTATCACTAAGTCTAAAAGCACAAAATTTCATTGCAAGCTTTCTCTTGGAATAAAACGTTTACATACCTCAATATGCTTCCGCAGGCTGGACAGAAAGTTTTTGTAGGCTGTGATGTGGTTCATTTTAGGCAAACAAAGCAAATGTTTTAAAATTAAGCAACTCTTTATTCCTTTCAGAAAACTGAAACATGAGTTCTAGCTATAGCCATGGATGCCCAGAAGAATCACCTCCTTCCATTCTGCCGTCAACTGATCGTGTTAAATAATGCTGCGGAGAAATCATTGAACTTGGATTTTATACAGTCTATGGACATGACGTGCCCCTAGTGATTACTGATAGGCTGTCTCAGTGTCACCTGTGAAAAAACCAATCACGTTTTAAAAAAGAAAAAAATTCTACTTTCAAAGCCACTTGATAGTAACGAGTAACAAGGACCTTGATAGAAATGTAGTGGAGTAAAAAGTATGATATTTGTCTTTCAAATGTAGTGAAGTTAAAGTCATAAAGTGCCAAAAAAATTAATACTCAAGTAAAGTACAGATACTCAAAAACTGTACTTAAGTACAGTACTCAAGTAAATGTACTTTGTTACTGTCCACCTCTGTTAATTACTATGCTTAATCATAGAAAATCATTGGTACAATAGGCTTTTGCTAAAAAAAAAAGAATTAAAAAATACAAGTCAAAACCTCATATGTGGAAAGTGAAAGTTTCCAACTGTGAATAAGTTAAATATCCAAATGGTAATGATATCAGGTACATAAGGCAATCTTGGTGTTCTCATTTCAATTAGGTATCCTGAGCTACCACTGTACCATATTGAGACATTTCCCAGCCTATAGCCTTCAAAAAAAAAAAAATCTTTAGTAGCTGAATCAGTTGGGTTAACAGTGAATTGCTTATACAGATTCCATGAAATGCTATAAAATATTTTGACATTTTGAGCTCTCTAGTTTTCCCCTTTTTCTAACTGTTACATTTGAACTTAGCTTAAATAATTGCTTATCCACACACACACTGAATATGAGCAATCAGGCAATCTGATTGGCTACTTTACTACTAGGCTATCAGCTCACATACCGTGAGTAGGAAAAAACAAAATGGCAGAGCATTTTGCTGAACCAACCAAGGATGAAAAAAAACCTCTACTCAAAACCAAAAAACAAAACAAAACAAAAAAGCAACAAAATATGGAATGAAAGTATTTGATGGAAAGAACATCTTTTTTTATTTTTCAATAATTATTATTAGAGCATTTTTCACAAATTCCCATTTCACCGGTTTGTTTACATTCTTTACCTTAAAGCATTAAAATTTGCTGAATATTTTTAGACTGGTTCAAAAGCTCAAAGAAGTTTGAAAATTACAGAACTGAAATGTCCAAGAAAGAATAATGAATAAATGTCGAAAGCTGTTCTTTACCTCAGCACGACAGAAAGATGTCACTTTCTTAAAAAAAAGTCAATTTGTGCAGCCATCGAAAAGTTTAAGAAGTCTGCCTAAGCATAAATTATTTTGTCACACTTTTATATCAAATTTTGATTTATTGAATTTGCAAAAATAAAAATAAACATGCTCTGTTTCTCAATTTTTTGGATATTTTTTACTTCAAAACATAAATAAGATTTGGATCAACTTCTTTCTTTCTTGTCGAAAGGATTGAGAATAACAAAGTGCAAAGATTAGCCGAATGACTTTTACTTATTTTCTGACTTAGAAATATTACCCATTCCTGTTTATTAATCAAATTACTACAGTCATTTGCATGTGGCATTGAGATTCAGCTTGTAATGGAGCTTTTTTTCTTTTTTTAAAGATACTGACGCAGAGAATTGTAAGCAGTAATTCTTGGCAGAGGTTGAAGTGTTGCTAGACACAAGACAGTGCAGGAATTCTGTTTTCTCTGACAACTGCAAATATTGCTCTCGGAAAAACCATCTGATCAGCACATCGGATAATTAACCTTTAATGTGTACAACGCTGCACATGGCGGTAAATGAATTGTAAATGATGGAAATCTGGCAGTTGATAAGTAATACTGTTCACTGAAATACAGTCTAAGTAAATAGTATGTAGACTCGAGGACTTTTTTTCTCTTTTATAGTAGTAAATTAATCCACAATCTGCCCGATTTACTGCAAGTTGATATCATATTGACCTGTGTTTATCACACTCTCACAGCTGCATGAAAAACAGCTGAAGTTTGGATAGGAGCAGTTATCCTTAGCAGCTCTAGCTTGTGAATACATTCGTATTCGTATGACTTAACGAAACTGCCCTTTGCCGGTAATTTATGTGAATTAATACGTCTCCTCCTCCTTTCTTGGCCGTAGTTGTTATTCTGTCAGCAACCTGAAGGTGGCAGCAGTGATTGAAAGAAAAAATGTCCCCGTACTTGATGCGTAATGCGTGCCTGAGGCACTGTGCAGTAATTTTTACAGAAAAAAGAAAAAGAGTTCTTTGACATCTAAGAAATCGTTAAATTGATCGTATTGTTGTAGGCTAATCTTTAAATTTATTTTTAAAGTTGTGTAGTGGATCAGGACCAGAAACCAGAAAAAACGTGGCGAGGTAAACTCATGGTGGGACATGGGAAGGAGTTTTTTCAAATTTAAAATGAAGAAGCAATTTCAGTGGACAGGCCTAAAATTGAATAAAACAAAGCTATATGTACTGCTTGGCATAAACAACAGAAAGCTCTGAAAAATACATCATTGAACATTAAAATGCATGCCTTTGAAAAATGTATTTGGACCTTTTTTGATATATATATATATATATATATATATATATATATATATATATATACACACACAGATGCAACGCATCTAAAAAAGCTGTTCCAAGATCCATTTAAAAAAAGCAAACATCCAAGCTTTCTCTCTCTCTCTCACACACACACACACACACACACTACATTATATTATAATATAATATATTGTGTGTGTCTCAACATGAGATGAAAAACTTCATATCTTCATGCCACCTTGTGATATTATTATATAGACACGTCCACAAAAATAATGATATTACGCAAGTTAATCAAAAGAATTTTAATTTTGAACTGGTTAGCCATTTGACAACGCGCGTCAAGTCAGCAGGAATGCATTGGGAGTGACGTCATCGGAGTGAAGATTTGGGGAAATGTCACTCAGGTCCAGGATGTATTTTGTATGAAAAATACGAGTTTTTCAACAGAAGAAGATAACCGTCATATCTTTCAGCCAGCGTGTGATTTTCTTGTTATGATATAGCCAAATTCACAAATAAAAAGTCCGCAAATTTATCAAGACAATTTACCGATATTCTCACAAGTGAGGACACACACACACACACACATACATATATATGAGAGAGAGAGAGAGAGAGAGAGAGAGAGAGAGAGCAGTGGCAACAATTATTGACACCTTTTCAGATTTACCAGTAAAAAAAAAACAATTTTACAAAGGCGAGTTTCAGTTATAACAGTTAATTAATCAACCATATGACACAGCTTGGGCGGCACGGTGGTGTAGTGGTTAGCGCTGTCGCCTCACAGCAAGAAGGTCCTGGGTTCGAGCCCCGGGTCCGGCGAGGGCCTTTCTGTGTGGAGTTTGCATGTTCTCCCTGTGTCCGCGTGGGTTTCCTCCGGGTGCTCCGGTTTCCCCCAAAGTCCAAAGACATGCAGGTTAGGTTAACTGGTGACTCTAAATTGACCGTAGGTGTGAGTGTGAATGGTTGTCTGTGTCTGTGTCAGCCCTGTGATGACCTGGCGACTTGTCCAGGGTGTACCCCGCCTTTCGCCCGTAGTCAGCTGGGATAGGCTCCAGCTTGCCTGCGACCCTGTAGAAGGATAAAGCGGCTAGAGATAATGAGATGAGATGAGATGAGATGACACAGCTTGTTACCTGAGATGGAATTAGCACAATCAGCAATTTGAGGAAAACCCGGATGTTATCATTGCAGGTAGGCATGGTGGAAAGATCATGGACATGTTTTAACTTATCAAATTCATTGATATTTCATGATATCCTTGTCAAAACCTACTTTGTTTCTTACTCTTTCATTTGACAGTCGCCATTTTGTATCTCAACACGCGTTTCAGAAGTCACGTGAGGTGTCGATAATAGTGATCACTTTCATCGGTGTTCACCATTATCAACACCCTGTGGAATTAAGTGACATTTACAACTGTTATGTATCGATATTTGTGTAACATTGTTGAAATAGATGAAGAACTTAAAAAAAAGTGTTGTGATTTTTTTTTTCTGATTGATAACAGAATGGAATGCTTATAGAGTATTTGGAATCATCTTGCAATGAAAATAATTAGACCAGAATTAAATTCCTAGCAAATAAAAAAAAAACATGCTTGAAATATTCAGATTTTTCTATTCCATTCAGATTATTTTTGCAGTTTGTTGTAAAT